>NW_015622826.1:1198178-1229402 GCF_000835515.1 Exophiala oligosperma
TCTTGATTTTGATCTTGATTTTGATCTTGATTTTGATCTTGATTTTGATCCGGGTTTGATGGTGATGGTGATGGAACTGTAATAGGAATTTCGAGTAACCCGTTTGATACGATACTCGTAGGTGCTGCCGTCGTGCAGAGTGGTTCAAGTTGGTTGAGATGATTATGATTATCATCGTCATCGTCATCGTCATCCCTTCGCCGCCACCCCGACCTGAAAGGTTGTGGTGGTGGTATATTCGAGTTCGAGTTCGAATTCGAGTTGTGGACGTGATCGTGATTGCTTCTCAGTGACCTCACCCTGGTCATGAGTTTACCCACTGGCCTCCACGACCTCGACGAGTCCGGGTCGTCGACGAGGTGCGAGTGCCGGTCGAAATATCTTTCCGCCACCTCAAAGGCCCAATCCGACTTCGGACCGAAAGGTGCGGCGCACAATTCGGCCAGGACGACGGCCAGGGCGTACCATTTGTCCCAGACTTTCCATGCCCATGGAGAGAACTCGACCGATTTGGTCTGTAGGTGACCCCCCATCACCTCCGTCGCCGAGGTGAGGACGTCAAAGTCGGTGTCGGTACACAAGTCCTTGTGCCAGGGTGGAATCATGGAGTCGCCACCACTGCCGGTGATTGTGGTGGTGGTCCTAGTAGTAGAAGTACCGTTGTGTTTGTTACGCGGAAGGTGACAATAATACGGAGGTCTCCAGAGTAAGAGGTACATTGAACATGATATGTCGTGGGCTGCAGTCTCTGCCAACTTTTCCAATGGACTTGCCTCTGTTCTTGCTGCGTTTTCCCGTACGCGACAAAACTTGGACGCCATCGAAGTTTCAAAGGCCTTGACAATCCTCAATTTCTCATCCCAACCTTGCCGATTCGGTTCGGACCCAATCCAGTTTGGGATCTCGCAGAGCTTGAGGTGACACAACATGGCTTCGTGCGTGAGGGAAGAAAAGGACATTTCTGTGAATTCCCCTGGGTTTCGTCGGCGTATTCCCTGCCCTTGCGGGGTTGTTTCTGAGAGATATGTCATTTCGGCGTCGTCGATATAGAGAGGTGGTGTCTGGACGTCCGAAGACGAAAATAGCGGGAGACTCCCCCTGTCGAGGGCCGTTTGGGTATCGATGATTCCAATACTGAACCAGAGTCTACGACGTTCTTGAATCTCAAATGGCAAATAGACCCTGGCGGTGGTGCCAGGAAGAGGAGGAGGAGGATTCTGATCGCGGTCCAAATGGAGGGCCTTGCCGAGTCGGATCGCCAGGGATACTAGAGACCAACTTGCCGCACGGCTTACGTTGGTTTGTATGGCGAGCTAAAAACAAGGTACAAGATGAATGAGATGGAGTGTCGGTGAATGTTTTTGGGTCTGGGGGGGCAGGCAGGGTGGTAGAGACATTGATTTGGTGAGGAGAGGTGTTTCCAACTTCCCGGAAAACTTAACTTACAATGTATATCACGAATGCTTGGAGGGATTTCATGCTGGGGTCGCGTAGTAGATTCGCTTTCTGCAGAAAATACTCTGTTGATGTTCGGCATTGGTGGAGGAGATCCTTGCGGTTGGAGAACTTGAGCCTCTCTTGTGATTCGACGTCTGTAATGGTGCAGAGAGACATGTAGTATATGGCGAATTCAAGGGCTTGGAGTGAGCTACTGCTGTTTGAAGTTGAGCCCGTAGAGTCATGGAGCAGTCTGATTTGTGCAATGGTGCTGGGCACGTGGAGGATCTTGTATACACTGTCCACCCTGATTCGATAGATGTCAAGTAATATAACTGATATGTCATCCGGTATACGAGGTATCCCTTTAGTAAGTGGTGAAGAGATGGTACCAGTGGTGGTATAGCTGAATTCAGATCGATGCAGCAGCAGGGTCGTCGAGGTGACCTTGACTTTGACCTTGACATGGATTGGATATGCTCGTGCTCGTGGTTGTTTGGGGAATACCGTCGAACTCATCATCTTCTGAACTCTCGAGAATCTCTCTTAGTCCGGCTACCTATCATTCATACCAATGTGACTTGTGTGAGCCTCGTAATTGGGTATACGACCTTTGCCAGTACATACCTCTTGGAAAAGAGCAGACCAAAAGTCACCAAGTGGCACCATTGATGTTGAGGCAGATATGGCTTCCGAGTTCCCAATTGGATGTGGACTTACAGATACATGTCCCAGGTGATTAGTTGTCGAGACCGAGGATGATGGCGTGGAGTTGAAATTTCGTGGCCTCTGATCCTGCGTTTAGGCGTAAGTATAAATACCACTTACGTTGGACTTTCAATGGGTGTCTTTACAGCTTGCAAGACGTGGAGATTCTTCAATATGTCTTCCATCCGACTGACTCGACTTTCCAATAGGGTGGCTTTGGTGCGTTGTTTTCCACTTCGTCCGCGTGGGCGGCGGGCGCGTTGGACCACGTCGCAGACCAAATTGGCTTGTTTGCATGACGAGCAGGGTACGGCTTTGTCGCATTTTGTCTTGCGACGTCGACATCGGTCACAGCTTAGACGTGGTATCGGATGCATTTCGATGAAGTCGAACCAAAAGTAGCCCCCCTACCTGACTGGGATAGGATGAGGCTGTACTCCGTACTATGCTACAGTAAAGAGGTAGGCCTACGTATTGGCCCTCAGTTTGTTACCTTTAGGGCTCGGGTGTCACCTAGAAGAAATTGTTCTCGGCGCCAATTGGCCTTGGAATTTCCAGTATAGGTGGTCCAATACGTGAAAACAACCCCTGTTAACATCCGCAGGGGCCCATTGTGTAAACGGGACAAGTCTGACTAAGTAATAAGGCATCTCTCGTATTCGTACCGTCTGGCCTTGGCATCCCTGCAAGAGATCTCGACCGTCGACCACCACGAACCCCCGAAGAGTAGACTCCTGGACCGCTCCTTGTTCCCATTAACAGAACTCGGGCTCGATTCAATCCACACCCGAGAATTACGAAGAACAAGACCTGGAAGAAGCCGCAAATGAACGGGATTTGCGGACATATCGGACCAAAAGTTACTGTAAGTGGAGATTATTGAATCATTGATGAATCAATGCGTTATGCCTTGGTGTATGGGAGTGAATGAGAATGGAGAGACGGAAAACTGGGTCCGTGCTTGATACAAATACTGGAAATACGTCCTGTTTCTCTTGACAAGTTCAGGTCGAAGCTACTACCTAGGATACCACTATTCCTTACAGCACTACCAAAGTGCAAAAGTGTCGGCTCGAGTTCAATTGACTCGACGGAAACCATGGCATCTCAAACTATCATCCTCGTAACCGGTGAGTCGACATCCACCTCGACCTCTTTACCGGCCGGCGCATGCTGACCGTGCTGTAGGTGCCAATTCTGGGATCGGTTTCGCCACTGCAGAGGTCATCGCATCGGCATCGCCAAATTACCATGTCCTAGTGGGAAGTCGGAATCCTGAGAACGGAAAGAAGGCTGTTGCGGATCTCAAGGCGACTGGAAACATCAAGGGCACATTGACGGATGTCCAGATTGATATAACGGACCAGTCGTCGGTCGATGCTCTTGCCAAATTCATCGGAGAGAAGTTCGGCCGCCTAGATGTGCTGGTCAACAATGCGGGTATAGGTACGTGTGGTCTCATGCTACCATCGAGCGGCTCTCTCTCTTCTACCTCCTGTCATTCTTCATTCCTAGAGACAGATTCAAACTGACCCATCCACTTTTCGTCCATATACAGCCCCAACCGACGGTAGTCTGAGAAGTATCATGGACCGGACATTCCAAACCAACGTCACCGGACCTTTGGTCTTGACCGAGGCTCTGAAACCATTGTTACTCAAGTCGAAGAACCCATATTCGATTTATGTGTCTAGTGGTCTCGGATCCTTGTCCATGGCAGACTCGGAAAAGGTTCTCGCCCTCGAGTACCCGGCGTATAGCGCCAGCAAATCCGCTCTCAACCAGATGATGATTTATGAGTCGAAAAACAATGCAAAGAACGGCATAAACATGAAATCCTTTGTCATGTGTCCTGGCTTCGTCCGGTCACATTTGCGTGGGAAGGAAGAGGAGCAGATTAGTGGCGGTGGTCGAGCGGGAGATCCCAAGGTGTCTGGACAAATCATTCTCGACATCGTCGAGGGGAGGCGTGATGCTGATGTGGGTAAGTTTGTATACAAGGATGGCGTGTACCCTTGGTGAAAGAATTGGATTTGTGTTGAGGAGACGACATGATTTATAAAGCGGTCCGATACCTACTTTGAAAGATCATATACTCGATACTGTCACCATAGATTGTAAAAAGAGAAATCACATCCGGGACTATGCATAGCACGCATGGTGCCTCGAGCATCATCGGAGTACATCAAGAATTCATAACGACAATTTTCACACGTCCTAGCTCTCGTAGGTACAAACTACTCGTACAACATCAACTTCGAGTGTGTGACACCTCTCACGCTTCGAGCTTGGTGACCAGTTTCCCGGTGTTGTCACCGGAAAACAACTTCAACCACGTCTTGGGAACATCTTCGAACTTTGTCGGCACGACCGTCTCGTTCCCTTCTCCGATCTTCAATTTACCGTCCTGGATGCCCTGCCTGAAGACCTTGAGGGCTTCGGCCCTCGACTTCAAGTAATCGATGACGATGAACCCTCTGATCTGCAGTCTCATGGAGATGACTTGGAAGTAATTCTTCAACATCAGTGGCTCCGAGGAATTGTACTGGGAGATTGCACCGCACGCGGCGACACGACCATACATGGACATACGGCCGAGCATCAAGTCGAGGATCTCGCCGCCCACGTTGTCAAAGTAGACGTCGACACCGTCAGCGGTGGCGTTCTTGAGGTCCTCTTCGAAAGATGAGGATCTGTAGTTGAGGCCTGAAGTCAAAGACCAATCAGTATCGAGATTTGGTTTTTGGAAGGGCCCAATCCAAGTTCGTAGGGTCGGAACTCACATTTATCTGCACCTAGACTCTCGACCCAGCGACATTTGTCCTCACTGCCTGCGATACCGACGACATTGCTGGCTCCGACAATGTGCTTTGCAATCTGAACGACCATGCTACCCGTGGCACCGGCCGCGCCAGACACCACCACCTTGTCGCCCTTTTTTGCTTCCGAGATGACCACGAGGCCATAGTAGGCCGTCAAACCCGTGCTTCCCAGAGCGCCGAGGTAGTGCGTCAAGCTCAAGCCGTTGGGGAGTTGTTCGACCGGAGTGACGGTGGCGGCGTCCAGGACGGCATATTCGTTCCAGTCGCACACACCCTGGACGATGGCGCCCTTGGTGATGTTTGGGGACTTGCTATCTAGAACCTCGCACAGGCCCCGGGCTCGCATTGGTTCTCCCACCTCGACCGGTTGGACGTACAGACGATCCTTGGGCACATCCGGACTGATCCAGCCTCGTTGCGCCGGGTCGTTGCTGTAGTAAAGGACCTTGACCAGGATCTGGTCGTCCTTGAGCGCTGGAAGGTCTCGAGTCTGTAGAGTGAAGGTTGGCTCGTCACCCGAAATGGTTGCGAGACCTTTCGGTTTGTTTGTTAGGATCCAGCTCCTGGTCTTGGTGGGTAGTCCTGGCATTGTGTCGTGATGTTGCAAGATTGTCGTTCTCGGAGGCAGTTGCGCAAAGGGTTAATGAGACAACAAACAGTATGATATGACTTTACTGACAACAATACATTTATATCTCCAGACTTTGTATAGAAAGTGAGTGTGCCATTACTAATGTACGTCACTTTTCTAGTGGAGAGACGTTGCCGTATCCGAAAGATAGCCGGGCGATTTGTTAGGCTCTATTATTAAGAAGCCGAGGAAGCAATCCAGTTGCAGCACCACCACAAAAGAGGGAGACAAGGCTGTGTATCTAGAAGTGGAGATTTACTGGGGGACAAGGCTCTCAAATACATACAATACTCTCCTCTCGCTCTCCATTCTCCCTATAGCCTATTATTATAGACCTTCTTTTCCATATATTGATTTGATCATCGACATCCCTGGGAATGCACCCCGCACCGTACTTTTCTGCCAGTAGAACAACATTCACCCGGTCAATCTCCTGACTATTTCTGTTGATCTATGCTAGGTAAGGAAACAGGCTTTCACTTCCGGCAGATGCAGTGACATGATATGTGCAGCAACTCCGCTTCATGATGCTTTGTTCTCTCCTGCCTACTCTGTGTGAGGGGTTCGAAGATTTTGCATATACATAACGTCATTAAGATCGTTTGAAACCGTAGCACGATCTTCTAAAGGTCTCAGACGTACATCCAGATCGTGTGGAATATATCAAATTAAAGGAGACTCTGGAATTCTCTCGCTGGACTTTATCGTTGTGGACTCCCGGGCCAAAACAATCACACATATTATATGAGGTAGCTAGCTAGGCGCGAGTACACTTCGTGACGGATTCAAAGCTGCCGAGATGAAGTCGTTGATAATACTCTTCGTTTCATTCTTCCTCAACCTCGTCGCCTATTGTCCGACCTCTGCCGCACAAGAGGACCCAAGGGTGAAAGTGGCACTGACACTTCAACATCCGGTCAACGGCATCAGTACAACCCCCGAGGGTCGTCTGTTCATCCTCTATGCACGTGTCGATGGCTCGACCGGCCCTCAGGTCGCCGAGTGGCACAATAACAGCGGTCCAACACCGTACCCGGATGCAGAATGGAATTCTTACGCGGCCGGAAAGGACCCTGCGACACATCTGATACGGACCAACTCTCAACGCATCGGTCCAGATGGAACATTGTGGTTGGTGGACACCGGTTCACCTGGTTTCGGGGAGCCCGTCATTCTACCTGATGGACCAAAACTTGTCCAGGTGGATTTGACCACGAACAATGTGACCAGAGTGTACAATCTTGGGAGTGAGTGACATCTTCAAACTTCATCAAATAACGGGTCAAGTTTGGACCAGAGTACTCAGTAGATGATACACAGATGTCACTTTGGCCACCAGTCTCATCGACGACGTACGGTTCAACCCCTCGGTCGGCCTGGCGTACATCACCGATGCCGGTGCGCCTGCCATCATCGTCCTCGACCTCGAAAGTGGTGAGGCAAGGCGCGTTCTTGAAGATGATCCAACCACGAAAGGATTCATGCCCGTGTCCGCAGAAGGCAAACTGGTCGGCGGACCGACAGGCATGACATACCTCTACGTTTATGCGGATCAGCACGAGGTCTCTCCCGATGGGAAATATTATTACTACCAGCCTTGCGAAGGGGGCATGTCCCGGATCGCGACCCAATACCTCAATGACGCCTTTTACAATTCCACTCTCGCCAGTGTCCTCTCGCAATACCCCGAGCCGTACGCTCTGACTCCCTCCACCGGCGGCACAGCAATCGACGCGCAGGGAAACGTCTACAATAGCGACACGAACCGGCAGTTGGTTCTGAAGATAGCCCCGAACGGCACCTCGACAATACGTCAGTTACCACCACACGCCGCCCCCTTGATGTTTTTTATGCATAACTGACTTGACCTTTTTCACCGTAGTTGTCCAAGATCCTCGTCTTTTATGGATCGACGCAATGTGGATCGACACGTACGGAAAATTGTGGATGCCAGCCGCCCAGCTCAACCGTGGAGTAACTTTCAATAACGGCTCGAACTACATCCAGAAGCCGCTTTACGTTTATACCATTGACATAGGAGTCGGACCTTCTCCGATTGATCATGCTTAGCAGAGAGTGTTTTCGCTATGGAAATAGCAAAGTAGAAGTCATGTCTGCTACGGAGTAAATACCAGACTTGCCCAAGTTTGGTAATTTGTGTACAGTGTTTTCTAAAGTTCATAAGAGAACACTAATAGCACTAAAATGGGTTCAGTTCACTTCATTACAGTTGCCACCAAGTTGTACTATATTTGCAATGGAAAAGATGGTGAAAACTGCTCGAAACTCATTTTACTATCTTCAAAATATATAGTGATAGAAAGGTACTTGAGTATATTTTGGGAAAGGATTTCTTTCGCTCAGATTGGGACAGATTAATGGGGTTGCAACGAACGAGATTCTTCCAGCATCATCTCGACTGCTGGTCGTTCAGTGACAACCCTTGGGTGTAAAGGCTTGCCTACCTTGTGTCTCCAAGGAGAGAAGGCCAAAAATGAGGAACAAAAAAAGGGAGGACACAGAAGCTGTCAGAAACAAAGAGCTGGACACTCCTCTTCGATCAGAAACTCTGTGTCACAACTGTCCAAACAAGGAACTCACAGCTACAGCGAAGAGACCAAGGTCTCTTTGAAAGAAAAGGTTGACAGCCATCCTTGAACAATCTCACCCGCTGGACGGGGGATTTGACAATGTCCCTGACCGCTGAAAGCACCCATAGACAATAAGCACTTGCTTCAATTCATAACCTCTCAGACCATAAAACCATTGTAGAAAGAGATCTCACCAGGGAGTCTTTTCTAGGAACACACGTGGGGTGTGAGGAAGAAGAAGTAGCAAGAAGATAGACAGACAGTCATACAATCAAGAAAAGTTTTGCGAAAAGAAGGACGCTATCGCGGCGAGCGATAAGTGTACGAAGATCTAGTTACTCGATCGACCTGACACCGTGAATGTCGTGAAGACCCGTACAGAAGTCAGGTAACGAGGGCGAATAAGTGGCGAGAGAGGTTGCGAGCGAAAAAGGATGTCGACAAAGATCACACAGAGTTCGATGTTGTTGTTGTGGAGTTACTGACACGCCCTGAGTGCACCTGGTGCTTCCTTGTCCACGAGTAGTCCTGTGATAGTATGAGTGGGAAAATGAAAAGAATGGCAAAGGCCAGGAGAGGAGGGAGAGGGTTGGGGTGGGTGATTGTGGTTAGTGATCGAGCGAAGCTGGCCAGACCAACGGTGGAAATAGTATCTCTCTGACAACAAAAACGGGATGATCATGGCATAGTGTCGCGTTTCTTCTACTAAACTTTCTTCGGCAATAACTGCGACGACGCTGCTGGACGATAATTCTAGAATTAACTCAGTTGTACTCCGTATTTGCTCCGTAAATCACTAACGCCCGTCACCCCAGTGAACACACTTAAGCGGAATATCGAGGAGAGATATCTCGGGCGTAACAGTGATGGTTACAGTACCTACTAGGATTTACTCGGGTGCCTGCCTATTCATCAGGCTCACAGCTATGTCTCTTGGTGTACGGGTATGAAATTCGTTATGAGAAGAGACGAGGGAAAGCGAAGATTTCCCGGCGCGCGCAAGCTCGTCATAGAACAGAACATCTCGCGAGCTTGTGGAGGACTGCAATTTTGTCGAGACATCATGTTGACGCATCACATCTGCCTCTCACTGCTGACGTTTGCAGGGAAGTAGTGAACTCAGGAGATATGGTAGAAAATGATCGATACATCGTCGGATAATCTCGTTCGGAATTCCCTTGTCGCTCGATCGTCATAGATTGTATGCAGCATGTGGTGTCCGCCTATGTGCTTTCAGTTGGCCTTCGAGTGAGAATGAATGCATTTTGTTTGACAGTTTGCCATTCGTGCATTGATTTTCACGTAGAAAGATATTATTCCGTGGGCATTGTCGCGCTTCTCGTAAGGTTTCGAGTGCCTCTTCCACACATATGTCCTTGATCCTCAAGAGGCTTTTGTCAGACCACATCTAATATGCAATAGCACCATCGAGAAGGGGTCCTGCAACGATACTAGTATTCTCGCTTCGACACGGCGAGCAGTAAAACTAGTAAAGTCAGTACTGACTTGATATCACCTTGCTGCTGCATTGTCCAATCTGCATTTCATACAAATACAAAATAGAAGGCATGCTTATGCTTGAATGTGGCAGTGTGGAGATGAGATCAATCGCATTCCATACACTCCTCGACCCTTTCGCGGAGCGACTCGACTAGGATTATCCTTAAAATGAGTCCTGTTGCTGCTACGGAGTACTCCGTACATTGCATCGAATTGTTTCACCGTAACAACCCAGTCGGACGGAAGTGGCGATGTTTTAGTGACTAAGTCACCCGAGTGCGTATAGTGTGAATGAGGTCTCGCATGCTCTCTAGCGTGTCCTGCAGGCATGCTTTACCAAGTTACTTACCTATGGTGATTATTGTCTCAGGGTACTTGAATTGGAGGATTAGGTTGGTGGTTATCATGAAAAAGCATCTGGTCGAAAATGATGGCCGTGGTGCTTTTGTCTCGTGGACTGATTACTAAGTAGTCACGTGGTGATAAGCCGATAAGCAAAGTGCATCCAAAAAAGAATTTTAGAAAATTGCGGAGAGCAGACCAGTATTCCTTTGCGACGCAGTTTCACCAACATAGACATAACCCCCTGATACGTTCGAGAACGAGCCGCCCCCTCATGTCCAAAAGAACGGCAGACGACCAGGAACACCTGGAATCCCTGAAAGCGGGTCAGCGGCCTGAAGCAGACACCAACGGCGGGTCCACCCTAGACTTTGAGGATGAGTTTGAAGATGAGTACGAATCCGAGGATGAGATCATGGAGGCCGGTGTGGATGGTCGACCAGATGCAGAAAGAGACGCCGAACAAGCACAGGACGCCATGGATGTGGACACAAACGAAGAAACCTTCATACCGGGACGTTCAATATTGCAGCCAGGAATGACTTTGAGCCCCGACCCGTCTACCTACGAAATGCTTCATACCCTGTCTACGAACTGGCCTTGCCTTTCTTTTGATATCGTAAGGGATAATCTGGGAGACCAAAGAAAGAAATATCCACGAACACTGTATGCAGTTGCAGGTACACAAGCCGAGTCTGCAAGAGCAAAGGAGAACGAGTTATACATTTTGCGACTGAGTAGTCTGTCCAAGATGGATAGAGGCAACGCGTCAGATTCTGAGGATGATGACGACGAATCGGACGACGAGGGCTCTTCAGATCCAGTGCTTGAGTCAAGATCCATCCCTCTTCCTAGCACAACCAACAGAATACGGAGTTTCCAGCCTGCAAACGAAAGCCCCGACATGACTCAGATGCCACAAACGCTTACAGCAACGTCACTCGAGAATGGCCAGGTTCTGATACACGACGTCACCCCATACTTGCAATCGATGTCGAATCCGGGCTCGACTATTGCCCCGAATGCATCAAAACCTCTAAGCACATTGCGTATGCACAAGACGGAAGGCTATGCTCTTGACTGGGCACCTAGCTCTTTACATCCCAACGGGCGACTTTTGACCGGTGATAACGCGGGACAGATTTTCAGCACACAACGAACCCAAGGTGGTGGTTGGGCCACCGATGACCGACCGTTTGCAGGACATACAAATTCAGTCGAGGAACTTCAATGGTCGCCAAACGAGAAATTCGTCTTCGCGTCTGCCAGTTCGGATGGTACCGTCAAGGTATGGGACGCCCGGAGTAAGAGTCGGAAACCGGCGGTGGATGTCAAGATCAGCAATACCGACGTCAATGTCATGTCTTGGTCGCGACAAACCTTCCATCTACTTGCCACGGGCGCGGATGACGGTCAATGGGCTGTTTGGGACCTAAGACAGTGGAAACCGCAGTCATCTGGAAGCTCGCAGCTCAAGCCGAGCCCTGTTGCCGATTTCAATTTCCACAAGAAACCAATAACTTCTATCGAATGGCATCCCACGGACGACAGCGTGGTTGCAGTGGCCTGTGCAGATAACACAGCGACATTGTGGGATCTTGCTGTCGAGTTAGATGATGAGGAATACGGCAGAGAAACAGGTTTAGGATTGGGAGAAGGTGCCGAAAAGGTGCCTCCTCAACTACTCTTCATCCACCATGCCGAAGATGGGAAAGAGCTTCACTGGCATCCGCAAATGCCTGGCACGGTTATGGTCACCGGAGGAAGTGGTCTTGGAGTTTTCAAGACAATCAGCGTATGATGAAGGAATGACTTTTTCAGTGTTGAGAGTCTGAGAATGTAGCCCAGCTCGCGTGCTCTCCTGTGAGGTAATACGAATAGCGAATGAACTCAATTGGCAATTGATCTGCTATCTTCAGCCATAATTTAGGTCTTTGAGTCGTAATTGTGACGACCTTAGGACTATTGGCGCTACGGATTTGCAAAATAAGGGGTGTCAGATAAGGCAACCAATCAAGGCAAGACTTTTCACCAGTCCGGGGCAACTTGGCCCGTTGCAGTGGTCTCCGGGTTGGAAATCCAGCGAAGTGATTTATAATGTAGCAGTGACTGCCGTATCATGGGTTGTGCTAATAATTCTCCAAAGCTGTCGAATTTGGTCCCTGAGAGAACGAAGTGGAATGGTAGGTGTGGGATCTTCTACGATGAGTACTCGAGAGCCCGGACCGTGTCTACCGGATTATATAAGTACCGCCGGCTCGTCGCCCTTGGGGTCCCGGGGTACGCGCCCGACGTATGGCGGAATCGGATACTCAGATATGCGCGTGTGTTTACGATATAAAAACACTTTACCCACGAAGCCACCGTGTAAGTGTTGTCGGGTGATTCATGATCTTTGATTCTGACCTTTGATATTTTGTTGCCATCGAGACACGAGCTTCATCCAACCTCAAGCTTGTTACGCACCTCGACCCATCCACCCTCTACACAATGTCGGGCACTGAAACATTCCCGCACAGGCCTTCCATCGAAGTGTCACCATTCACAGTCAAAGTGCCAGAGGCCGAACTTACAGCCTTTCACAATCTCTTGCGCCTATCCAAGCTTGGACCCAGGACATATGAGAACACCAGCGCGAATGGCAAGTTTGGCGTGACGTACGATTGGATGTCCAAGGCCAAAGAACACTGGCAAGATGTCTTTGACTGGTAAGTGATACAGTCGATCAAACTCCAATTTGTCCCAGAAGTTCGATCGAGCTGAAGATATATGTGTATCTTTTCAACAGGCGTTCAGTTGAATCGCGCATCAATGCATTCCCAAACTTCATCGCACAAGTCCCAGACGATGACGGTTCCCTGCATCAAATCCACTTCGTTGGACTGTTTTCAAAAAGAAAGGACGCCGTTCCCGTGATGTTCATCCACGGATGGCCAGGTAAGTGTGGAATGTGATACGACGGCCATTGGAAAACTCCAATCATCATGCCAACCTTTGTGGGGAATTGATTAGGAAGTTTCATGGAGTTTCTCGACATTTTGACACTCCTTCGAAAACGGTATACTCCCGGTGAGCTCCCCTACCAGGTCATCGTGCCTTCTCTCCCAGGATACGCCTTCTCGTCGACTCCGCCCGTGGACAGGAACTGGATTCTTGAAGACTCGGCACGACTCCTGCACAAGCTCATGTGTGGACTCGGCTTCGAAGGCGGCTATGTCCTACAAGGCGGCGACATAGGGAGCTATACCGCGAGGATCATGGCTGCCATGTATGATTCATGCAAAGGTGAGTGCGACGCCTCCCCTCACCGCGTCGGAAGATGGTCACAAATGCTAACTTGGTCCCAAACAGCACTACATCGTAAGAGTCGACCTTGTGCCCATACCCTGAAAGAGACTGTCTTCAAACAATGAAGCATTCCGTTTCATACCCGATGTGAATATGCTAATTCCATGGACCATCCGACTAGTCAACTTTTGTGTCGTCCCACAACCTGACCCAACAATCCATGGCAAACTCCCGCTCGAAGATTTTGAAAAGAAGGGCCTCGAATGGGGTGATCGATTCGCCAAGTTCGGCTTTGCATATGCTCTCGAGCATGCAACACGTACGTCGACAATCGGCTTCACACTATCATCTAGCCCATTGGCTCTCCTGGCATGGTAAGTTCTGGCTGTGCCTCACAAAAAGCTCTCGAGAAAAAAAAACCCACCATCCCGTAGATGTGTCCAGTGTCCACACACATTCCCTCTCTGGGTCTATATTTCAAAGGTGTCTCATTTCTCTAACCTCGACGACTGCCCAACGACAGGATCGGAGAAAAGTTTTTGACGTGGACCGACACGACTCCTACCGTCGACGAGATCCTAACGTCCGTCACGTTGTACTGGCTCACCGAAACTTTCCCGAGGTGCATCTACCCTTACCGTCAAGAAGTCGTCGACACTCCCGTGGATTGGGACAAGGACGAAGAAGCGTACTCGAGGGTCTACGACAGGGGAGCCGACCGTTACATGAACCACGCGAACCCAGACTACCACTGTCGCAAACCCATGGGGTTCTCCTGGTTCCCCAAGGAAATCACACCGACACCGAAGAGTTGGGTCGCCACCACAGGAGATCTGGTGTGGTTCAGGAATCACGACGAGGTACGTTTTACTTGTCTAACCCCATTATCCCCGTCACTTTTGGAGGGGGGGTTTGTCGGTTCCATCGAGGACGGACGTCAATGTCATATTGAAGTATCAGGCTGACGATTTTGCGACCTTGTGGTTTTTTAATAGGGCGGTCATTTTGCTGCCATGGAGAAGCCGGGCGAGCTTTTACAAGACGTCGAAGATTTCGTCAAGCAGGTTTGGCAGCAGTAATAACGAGGTATCCTTTGGATAATACCTCCAAGATCAAACTCCTCGAGTCCTTCCGGTGTGAGCAGCAGTTGTGCGTTATGCTGAAGCCCGGCAAAATCTAAAGGCAAGAACCCTTGACACTTTTGCTCCTTTTTTTTCTTTTTAGACCACGTCCAGAAGAGAGAAGAATCCGATCTTTGGGTCGCAGATTTAGACCACAAGCAAGTATGCGAGTGCCACCAGATACTACCTAGATAAATCAAAGGCATATCACCATTGGAGAACCAAGGCGTCTCGATATCAGTGTATCGTATGTGGTATTGCACGGATATCAGTCAATAATTTGATTTTGTACCTGACCGTATCGTAGTAGCTAGTTGAATTAAATGAGTCCTTTTTTTGCGCATAGTTTTGATTCGTTTCCCTCCCAAAAAGGTGCTTTCGTTGTTGAGCACATGATGGAAAATCGCCGCCTCCCAATTCTCCCATTTTCGTCTTTCGTTTCCAGACGTGAATCAATCTTGCTCAAAAGTCGCCAAAATATTACACTATTAGCCCAAAGCCAGAATTATGAAAAATCAAAATAACCAAAATTGACAACCCACTGATGCACTGCACAAGTGTGTCGTCGATAGTCGCATGCAATAAAAGGACCTTTGAACCGGTACCAACGAGCACTCCCAGAATAGAAGCGCCCAAAAGGTGTTGTAAAAGCAATGAAAACCCAATTTCCAGCACCCCCAAAAAAACGCCCCAAGGTCTGCACTGCAAACCCCGTATTTGTCGTGTCCACCGGACAATTATCATCATTTCTCCATGTTAATCTGTCCCGAATTGTCATCCAGAGACGATGGAGATGAATCGTTGGTGCAGACGACACTGTACCCCGTACCTACGCGAGTATAGGTGACCGATGTCAGTTCCAGTTCGTGACGACTCCGCCCCCGCCGCCGCAGACACTCCTCCTGAACGGTGGTAGGACAGGACAACTTCCCGACCTGGCAAGAAGACGTGCGCGTTCAGCCTGACGAGCAGCTTTTGCTTTTGACTCTGCTTCCATGGCCCATACTGCCTCTGCCTGTGGTTTTTTAATAGGGCGGCCATTTTGCTGCCATGGAGAAGCCGGGCGAGCTTTTACAAGACGTCGAAGGAACTTCGTTGCCAGGTCGAGCCCTGGAAAAAAGATCCCTCCTCAAAACGAGGTCGTACGTTCGGGTCGGAGGTTGAGGTTTGTCCAGTGGCCGTAGAAAGTCTGGAATTCGGAGAGAAGATCCAAAGCGGTTTCTTTGTGGGGATTGTCCGCCTTCAATGCCGCGTCGAGTCTTTTCCTCGACGTCGGTGTTGCTTCTTCCTCTTCCGGTGACTCCATCATCACCTTTCGAGTGAGCACGCACGAATGATGATGATTTCGACGAAGAAGATGGCTCATTCTGATTCTCTGATGAGCAGCAACTTGTCGTCACAGTGGGAGGAGCAGGAGGGGACGACCAGGAGGACAAAGGTCGTCGTCGTCGTGATGCGGTCGACCAACGTTTGGTCGCCCAACCTTTGCCTTTCTCGGCAGAGGCTACTGCCGCACGACCAATCACGTCGTCGAGAGGTGGTGCTGTATCGGTAGAGGGTTTTGAATGTTGCGAGGATGACGGTAAAGTTGAAGACGATGGTCGAGAAGAAGAAGAAGAAGAAGAAGAAGAGGAGGAACTACCAATAACACCAGCATCGTTGGATTGCCGTGATCTACTCTCCATCAAAAAGGTATAAGGACTGGCGAGAGAAGATTCCGGGGTGGCTCGACACAGATTAGGGTCCGAGGGGATGGTATCGACGCCGCCAATCTTCGGTCCGCTGATGTATGTTGTCGTCAATCGTGGTAGTTGGTGACTTGCATCTGTAGATAGGAGGTCGAGTTCCAAGGACTCAGAGATCGTTATCTCGGTGTGTACGAAGATTTGGTTGTCCGAACTGACGTGAGCCCTTCCAACATCCACGATGTCGTTTTCCTTTTCCTTTGGGGTATCGTTCTCACTCCCGGAGTCTTCACTTTCTTCTCCTTCAGGAAGACTGTAGAGACTGTGATTTCGTCTGATCAAGCTTTGTCGCCGCCGCACCTTGGAATATATCGAGGATACCAGATCTTTGGACCTTGTGGTCGTCGTCTTGGACACTTTGGATCGAACATTCTGATCAGTATCTGGAAAGTAATTCCTGCTGCTGTTGTATCTCGGACGGTTCTGCAGAGAAGCTCTTCTCGCCAATCTCCACAATCCCAGATGATGGGGTGACGGCAATTGAAACCTCGGTGCATCGTCGTAGTATGCCATGGCACGAGGCACTTCCTGAAGTTTTCGAACGAACTTGTCGTCGCTCCTGTCTGACTCCGACCCTTCCGGGACTCGGACATCAGGTACGTCTGCTGGGGTTTCAAAGACCGGCATTTTTTACTCTTGTCCTGGTACCTTAGTTTGTTTCGATGCTGACTGGTGAGAATGATATCGAGGTTGGAAACATAGGAGTTGAGAAGGAAAGAAAAAAGGCCACCAAAGGAAGTGATTTTATTTGTGTATACTCATGAGAGAGGATAGATCGAGTGAGTGTGAGATACTGGAGATTGTCGCATCCTTGCAACGAGCCATGAATGTAGCCTTCCATATACACAGTGCTGTTTGAGATCTGCAGATCTAGAAAAACAGCAAAGCGTAAACAAGAAAGGCTAAAGTCGTTGGCTGTTGGTTGCTAAGGTGACTTCTATTCGCTTTGGTGGTTGTCAGTGAAGTAAGAGTGAGAGTGAATGATATGATGAAACCTCGTCTCACTTGCGAGTAGATCAATCAAATGAGAGTGATTGACTAGTGGGCATGAGTTTGAGAACAAAGTCGAGTGACTGTGAACAATCGAAAGTCATCAATAGACACATCATAACATGTGACTCTTGACATACCGGTGAAGCTACCTTAGCTATAGGTGAGTGAGTGTATCATGAACGCCACGGGGCCAAAGTAAAGTAAAGTATTGAGCTTCGCCTCGCCTGGACTGATTGATCGATCGATCGACTTTTGACAAGTTCGAAAAGAGAGACCCTTCTAATGACATTTTTCTAGCTACCTACTTTTGTTACGGCTGTGAAACATCGATTCACAGCTTTCCGGAGGGCGGCGCCTCTTTCTTGATTGAGTGCCATGTTTTGATCTCGATCTGGCTATAAATGTCGAATCCGGCCTGCCGTTTTTTCTTATCTCGACCGTCCAAAGCTTGCTGGTGGAGAGGGCTTGTTGTCAAGAATCTCTTCGATTTCCTGCATGGTCTTGTCGTCCAGCTTCTCCAACAGCTTGATGGCTTTGCAGTTGTCGATGATCTGTTCGACCTTGGTGGCGCCCAGGATGACGGTGCTGACGTTCGGGTTCTTCGCGGCCCAGGCGAGTGCGAGTTGAGACATGTTTCCACCCAGGCGCTCGGCGATCTTTGTGAGTTTCTTGACCTTTTCGATCTTGGCTTGGCCCTCGGGCTTCTGGAGAGCCTCGATGGTGCTGCCGAAGAAGTCCTTGTGGTTGTCGAACCGTGACCCCTTGGGGATGCCGTCGTTGTACTTGCCGGTCAAGAGACCGGAAGCGAGTGGGGACCAGATGGTGGTTCCGTACTTGTACTCTTGGAAGACCGGGGCGTATTCGACCTCGAAGCGCTCACGGTGGAAGGCGTTGTACTGTGGCTGTTCGGCGATCGGGGCGATCAGGTTGTACTTTTCCGCGATGAGGGTGGCCTCGGTGATCTGGGCCGCGGACCACTCAGAGGTTCCCCAGTAGTACGCGAGGTTGAGGTTGCGAATGACCTGGGTGAAACCCTCGACGATCTCCTTCATGGGGGTGGCGTAGTCCGGGCGATGAGCCAGGACAATGTCGACGTAGGGTTGCTGGAGACGTTCCAGAGAGGATTTGAGACCCTCGACGACGTGCTTCCGGGACAGACCACGAGTGTTGGGCTCCTTGCGACCAGTGCCGAAGAAGATCTTGGTCGACAAGACATACTCGTCACGAGGCCAGTTGAGCTCCTTCAGCGCATTGCCCATTTCGATCTCGGACTGGCCATTGGCGTAGGTCTGTGGGTTTGTGTGTAAGCAAGGGTCGATTTTTATCTCAGAGAAATTTTCTCTACTCACCTCGGCAGTGTCGAAGAAGTTGATACCATGATCCCACGCAGTTTGCATGCATCTTGTCTCAAAGTCAATGGAGTCGAATTAAAAGTTAGGCAAAGACATACTCACTCCTTCACAATGTTTCCCTTCTGAGTACCTCCGTAGGTCAACCAGCCACCTGTCCCAGACTGTCAGTGGGTGCATTCCAAAATCAAAAAGCGATTTTAGCGAGCTTACCGAGTGAGAGAACGGATACTTTCAATCCAGTCGGACCAAGGTGACGAAACACCTGTGGCATGCAAGGTTAGTGATTGACTTGACTTGAGGCTTTCACTCGCATCTTCAGTATTCACTCACCATGTCTTTGGGGTCGAAAGCGGATCGAACAGCCATGTTGTCTGAGATAGATCTATATGTAGGAAATTTAGTTATAGTGGTACGAGAGAGTGAGTTGCAGATGATCCCCTTTGTTGGTCTGAGCAACGATTGCATCAACTGCAGAAAAGGATCTGAGAGGTGAACTTGTGTAGAAAGGAAAGAAAAAACGTCCGTACCTCGACTAGATTTTAGATCGAAGCGAGGAGGGGTTATCGTTGGTAGGCCAAAGAGCTTATGACGTGCCCATTGAGGAAGGTGAACAGTTCAATGATGATGATGGGGTGGAGGAGCCATACCTAGTAATCATTGAATCAATGAGGTACTCCGTACAGTACACACTATTTACTTAACTACGTCGGCAATTGCCCGCGCCCTCTCGAAGGGATGGGGCACTGTTGGTACCAGGACAGGTACCCACTTACCCCCAATTACTAATATGTCCCCCTCTATCCACGCCTGAGGCCGGTATTAGTTACTGTAACTCCG
Source organism: Exophiala oligosperma (assembly GCF_000835515.1). NCBI lineage: Eukaryota > Fungi > Ascomycota > Eurotiomycetes > Chaetothyriales > Herpotrichiellaceae > Exophiala > Exophiala oligosperma. Next base: position 1,217,546 of record NW_015622826.1, read on the forward strand.
CTGGTATCTGCGAGGACCGGTGTTCTCTCATGCGTCCGCAGCAGGAACATTGAAATCTTCAGACAAAACCCCCTTCCCATCAACCACAATGGGTTTGCTGTCCAGTTGCACGGCCAACAGCCTGGCTGGTTGGTCACTGGTATTGTGCCATCGATGCGCCGTGCCCCGCTGGACGAAAATGTCCCCGCGAGGGAGGCGTCGTCTTTCTCCTGAATCCAGCTCCAGCTCGATTTCGCCCTCCAGCACCACGCCGTAATCAAGAGATACAGTGCGGTGCATTGGCGACGATGCACCAGGTGCCATGTCGACCACCCTGAATACCGACCCACCTTGTATCACCACCCCCGGGTGTTGATGCAAGTATTTGTAGTATGCCTCGAGGTCCGCATCCTGATTGAAATCCGCCTGAAGAGCGTCAGTTGCGTAGCCCAACCCGAACCCTGAAGTGGGAAAGTTGGTCCACGTCGGTATTGTCGATATGGGAGGTGCCGGCGTCGACGCCGACGTGGATGGGTCATCAGGGTTTGGTGTTTGGAAGATGGCTTTGCCCTCCGAATTGTGAGTTGTAATATGACGACTGAACTCTGGCAATCCCTGGACTTTGGTGGTTGGTTGTGTCATTTCGATGTCACTCTCGTTGCCCTTGCCGGGATGTTAGACCAATGGACTTGCAAATGCCAGCTGAGTACACGGACTAAGAGAAGTAGCCACGTTCGCAACGAAGAGAGATTGATTTCAGGTTTGAGGCTGCTATTGTCAGATAAAGATTTAGTCGAAGCCTGTCACCAGGCATTGAACGACTGTCCAAAAGGAATTAGCCCATAGATTTAGACGACTGCCGAAGAAGGCCTTGATAAGAAAACCCAGTATGGGTCGTCAGGGTTCTGGTCCAGGCTCTGACATACGATCTTGTTCCTTTCGAATGGTTGCGATTCGACGATAGCCAGTAGGCATCACACAATATTGCTGCAGGAGCTGCATTTCATCCCATTGAACCATCGAGCACTGTGCCATTCCCTTGCAACGATGATGATGGTCTTTTCTGCCGGGAGAATTGCGTCTGGAAGCCTTTCGTGGGGCTTTTCCTTCCTTCACGAAGGCCTCCTTACCTGTATGGCTCAAGCAGATTCCGTGAGAGGGCCAGAGGGTCCCCACGGGCATCAGCCCCTCCACCTCGTCCACACCAGAGCGAGTCCCAGATAGGCTGCTACAAAGTCGGCTCGACCTCCATTCTCGGCGAGATGCAGAGTACTTTAGGTGGCCTTATCAACTTTTGTGTGTTTCCTCCGGAGGACGACATTGATTAAAGTCCAGAGTTGCGGTCTTAGCTGTTGGCGATGTGATCTCAAGAGCTTTGTATTGTATTGTATTGTGGATGCATTGTTTCAACTCCACGAGAACGAAAGCATTGTTTGTTAGTGTCGAAAGCATTGGAGTGGGAATTCCAATCAGTCGCAATGAGATAGATCACCCACACCCCAAGTCGATTAGCCTCGATTACAAGGCTCTTCAACTGAACTGTTGGTGGCTCGAAGGTTGAAGACCGACGATTTCAGGCTGAATAGCTCCTCTGTGGTCATGCGGCTGGGACCAAAAGTTCTAGGTAAGGTCTTTGACGATTCTCACGTCGTGACGCGTACGGAGATGGCGGACCTGATTAATAGGGTCGGCGGCGTCGGTGTCGGCGTTGGTGCTGCCCCTGTCTCTCCCCCTAAACACCCCCACCTCCCAGCCAGCCAACAATCAATGCGTCTAGACTGACTCATGTCAAATGTGTCTTTTTCGCTCACACCCCTTAGAAGATGCCTCTGCGCTAGGTCGAAAACCTTTTGCGAAGCCTTGGTAGACACCGTTCGACTGGATCGATGATTTCCAATAGGGGTTTCTTGCTTCATGGGCAATATTTGTGCGTATATACATACGAAGGCCACAGTTGTAAAGGTTTGAGCAACATCACCAGAATAATTCGGTTGCGACTTGGTCGTAAAGGGATCCTGGAGCCCCTAACCCACGGAGACCTGTCACTCTTTTTAACAGTCTTTGAAGCGCCTGGCCTGGCCACGGCATCTGAGGTCTTGGTCAAACATCAAGTGCATGGCTGGCTGGTGATGCGCGGTCGTACCCGACAACTAAAAGAAGACGATGTATGTATGGAGCAGCACACGAGTCTCGCGACAAAGTCGTTTTTCGGGTGGAGCTATCAATGTTCTTCGCGTTCATCTTAATTTGGCTTCGGTAGTACGAGTACTTCGTATCTTCCAGGACAGGAGCCTTCTGTTGTGACAATCCCCAGCCTGATGGAGCTGACAAGAGCTTGTCACGGACTGACTTTCTTCGATCATCAGGCCCCAAGTTAGAAAGAGGCCTAGTATGGGAACTTCATCCCATGCAGATGCGGCAATGAAATGAGACCGGGCGTCGTGCCAAAAGTCGGCCTTGCGCGACGCATTGATAGGATCAGCCACATCAGGAGGGAAAAGACAGTCCTGTTGTCATTCCACGGAGGCCCATCAAGCAATGGCCACCTCCGTAACCCAAGCATTTCCCTGCCTCCCAGACATCTCGGTATGTTGACACACTTCAGGATCGTATAAGAAAAGCAAGGGGCCGCTCGGGACATCAAGCTCTTCGAATCTCCTTCCGCCACACAAACCAGCATTAAAGCAACTTTCGCCGTCGACACTCCCTGCGTTTCCCTTGTTTCAGCCAACAACAACATGTCTTCGACCAGCTCCTCCCCAACACTGCTGGGCAGCAGTCCGCCTCGCGTTCTAGGACACAAGGACGAGGAGGCTGGATTGATCCCTCTGGAAGACCTGGAGTCCTTGGATAAGATGGTACAGATTAGCGAAAAGCCAGTGTGGCTCGACGAGTCCGAGTCCGAGACAACACCACGATCTTCACTCAGACAAGCGCTGATCGATTATTCTTGCATTGTACTCAACGTTGTTTCAACCATTGCTATCGTCTTCGTTAACAAGATGTATGTTATTATTGTTGCTGTCGAGGCTTTCTGTGAAAACCCATAGCTAACTCGACTCTTACAACAGCGTGCTGAGTGACGAACAGCTTCGACATTGCCAAATCTCAATTGCCGCATACCACTTCTTCATATCATTCGTGGTGCTCTACATTGCTGGTCGACTACTGAAGATGTTCCCCGTTATCTTCCTGCCTGTCAAGGAAGTCTTCTCCGTTGCAGCATTCTTTGCCGGTTTCCTGATTCTTGGAAACCTCTCCCTCACATTCAACAGCGTGAGCTTCTACCAACTGGCAAAGATCATGACGACTCCGACTGTGGTTTTGCTGAACTACGTCCTCCTGGGCAAGACCGTCAACGTGCTGACTTTGGTGTCCATTGCAACGCTGTGTCTTGGGGTTGGCCTCATCACTTCGGCCTCTATCTTCTCGAATGTCTTGGGCACGTGCATTGCCGTTGCGGCCTTCACGATCACGGCCCTCTATCAGATCTGGATCGGGAAGAAGCTAGTCGACCTCAAGGTCTCGCCTCCACAGCTGTTGCTCAACCAAGCGCCCGTCGCTTGCGGTCTCTTGTTGCTACTTTGCGGCTTTGTCGACAAGGCTCCCGTCGTCCAAGAGCTGAACATGCGCAGTATCAACGCCTTGGTGGTGTCCGGTTTCATCGCAGCACTACTCAACGTCTCCCAATTTCTGGTCATTGGGCGTACATCGGCATTGACATTCAACGTCATCAGCCAGTTGAAGACTCTAGCTATTGTTGGCCTGAGTTGGTATCACGAGAATCGAGCCTTGTCCATGATGGATGTGGTCGGGGTGGTAATGACTCTGGGAAGTGCATATGCATATGCGACCGTCTCCAAAAAGTGACGAGAACGACTACGACAACCATTTCTGAGCGATTTCTTCTTTCAGATCTATATACCAGATATACCTTTAGAGTTTCACTGCACTTCTAGAATAATGCTTTAATGATATGATGATCTTTTCTTGGACTTGTTATTCCAGTCGTCACTATATGGTACATTTGTTCTCCTCGCCGGTATTGCCACCCTGAAGGAGAACAGCTCGACTCTCTTTGTTTCTGCTGCAGCCAACGACGCACATACTTGGACTGTCCGTGCTGGTAAGAGGTCTACTGAACATACAACGCGAGCCAGCAAGGAGACGCGCATCTTTCTCATCTTAAATGACATGAACGCTGAGCCCGTTTGACGTGGGTGACGTTCACATTGAGGGCCGTGCGGCGGTCGTCGGAGTGGGCCGTTGTCTAGGGACTGTTGTTGGTCCTTTCACCTTCTGCGCTATATCTTCCCGCTTTGCCACGAGGGGATTAAGGGGGTCCTCTTCACCATGGAGGCCCATCTCCGAACCAGAAACATCTCCCTCCCCGCCAGAGACAATTTCTCCCTTCGGGCCAGAGACATCTCCCTTCTCTTTTTACTCTCGGTCGTGAACCATCACCCAGAGGGCGGAGCTCCTGTGGTATACTGTAGGTACACACAGCCCAGCGCCTATCAGTCCGGTTCGCTAGGGTCTCCGACTGCCCAGCCATTGCCCTTTTATATGTCTAGCTTTTTGAAGCTAAGTCGGTTTGACTTGCTGCACTGACCGCACAACAACACCTCCTCTTCCTTTTCTTGCCCTCGATCGTCTGCGCGTTGCGCATCCCTCTCTGTCATTCCCGCCCGCCAACATCACTCTAGTTCTTATGGGGCGATCTCGCCAGCCCTCCCTGTGAGTACGGATAAACGGGTACCTATCTTGTTGGTAGGGTAAATTTGCAAAACACGTCAACGACAGGTTGAGAGAAAGTGGACTTTTTCGGTACAGTATGTCTCCACGGACCTTGGTACCCAGACCTGCCAACCTTTCAGGTAGGTACCAGATGGCAGGTTGAGTCGCGTTTATCAGGGGGACGTATATGTCTCCTAAAGGTTGGTTATAAGCTGTCCCTACCTTCAAAGCTCCTTGTTTTGTCCTCGCCTCCCCTTTGCAAAGGTTTGGTCCCTGGGAATTCTTCCACCACCAGCCCATTTTCAGTTCGAAACAGCAACATCACACAACTAAAGTCACACCATGGACAAGGCCGACTTTGGTTCACAACAGTCGCAAGGCTTTCGATTACGGAGGAAGGCATACCTGGCTCTGTTCCTCGCCGTGGTCGCCCTCTTGCTCTTCAACACCCGCAGCCATCTCCCCGACAGCATCCAACAACATGCCGACATGATCCCTTCCTCCCCTATATCCGTGAGTCTCAACAATGAGATCCCCAACTACGTGCACTACGTGCAACTGCAAAAGAACGAAGCGGCCAAGTTCCATTTCGAATTCAAGCATTTCCTGTCTGTGTACTCGTCCGTCGTCTACCTCAAGCCCAAGACCATCTTCCTGCACACGGATTTCTCGGAGGAGGCGATCGACAAGGTCATGCTGAGCGACGACCCCAAAGACAAATGGACCAGGCGGATACTGAGCCTCAAGTCGGTCAAGGTGCGACACGTGCGCTCCCCGACCGTGGCCGCCGGCAACGGCAAGAAGATCCAAGAGATCCAGCACAAGTCGGATTTCGTGCGCATGGACGCCGTTTACGAGTTCGGCGGGCTTTACATGGACTTTGACGTCCTTCCCCTCCGTGACATCACCCCCCTGCGGAGGTCCGGCTTCAAGAACATCGTGGGCCGCGAGCACGGGGGTGCCGTCAACAACGGCTGCTGGTTGTCGGCGCCCAAGACGGCCATGGTCGACATCTTCCGGTCCGAGGCCAACGAGATCTTCGACGGCGGCTGGACCACGCACAGCTGCAAGCTCCTGACCCGGGTGGCGGAGCGACTCGTGCGCACCCCGTCCGAGGTCCTGATCATGGACATGCTGGCCTTCGCCCCGTCCAGCTGGGTCGACAGGGACGTCGAGAAGCTGTGGTCCATCCACAACGAGAGCACCATCTTCCCCGACGACGACATCGACTTCACCATCCAGGACCCGTACCTGCGCTGGAGCCGACGGAACAAGGTCGCCGAATGGGAGAACGACTGGTCGGCGTCGTACTTCCTCCACTCCTTTGACCGCCATGGCAAGATCCCCGCCGAGTTCAAACACGGGGTCCACGTCGAGGAAGTCATGTACCCGAGAAGCAACTTTGGCCTTCTCACGTACCCCGTCGTCAAGCACGCGATGAAGCATGGTTACGTCTTTGAAGAGGACGCCGAGGAGGGCGGCGCGCTATAAGCTCAGCCTGAAGCTGCCTCTCCGTTTGGATTTTACCCTCAAGCCAAGTACGCTTATCCTTCCAGTCTTGTCGTCCCTCTGAACATATCGTGGGCTTCACGGAGACTTGACTCTGGTTTTCATGGGCAATGGCCCTTTTCTGAGATTGGGAGAGAAAGAACATCCTCAAGAAAAACGATGGGAGGTTGCACTTTTGATGCGTGCATGCAGTTTGACGGATTCCTACTACAGTTATTTTGGTTCCATGCGTCGGGGCAATTGCATCACCAGTCTCACATGCGCGTGAGCATCGACACAGGCGTTTTACGGCGAAGAAAAGGCTTTCGCCATGGGGGGGGTTTTTTTGGTTCCATTTGAATATCGGATTCAGCTGTATATATCTATGCCACTAGTACCCAAGTTAGCACCAAGGAGTCTATTCTTCTGGGGATCTCTGGTTGAGCTGCTGTAGTTAGCGAACATCACTAGAATTTTCAAAGAGAGAAACGCGAAATTAAAAAACAAGAACTCATTTCCCGAGTATTAGTCCCCGATCTTCAACACTTGAACTATTTTGAAGATTTCTTACCAACATATGCCCACAAAGAAGGGAGAGATCAAAGACCTGTTTTAGTAATAGTAATAAGGATGATTTGACCCTTACGACTCTTGCAAAGGGAGGGAGATACTCCTGGTCTGGCCAGGAGTGACTTTGCTGGCTAATTCACATTTACTGGCTCGTTGGCTGGCCGGCTGACTGACTGGAGATCGGACATTTCAAAAGGTTAGATCACGAATAGTACAGTACTCCTTGTATGACAAGAGGATAGAGGGAGGAAGGACAGAGAAACAATGGTACCCTGTAGGTGTTGTTGCCAGCCTTCTTTGACATGTTACGGTTTTCTTTTGACTTCTTTTGACGAGCCTTGTGGGAACAGTGTTTCGCGCCCCCATCTCTTTCTTCTCTTCCAGGTCCCATATATCATATAACATCAACAACTCCTCGTAACGTCGAAGCAGGTGTTTTGTACTGTAGGCTGGATCAATGGGTGCGCGAAGTACGTACCCCTACTACTGGTAGATCCAAGACTTATTCGAAAAGGTCTTCTCTTTTTACTATCTTTTTGAATCCAATCTCCGAGAGTTACAAATGCCATGGTTCTTTCAACTCACCCCTTTAGTTATTGTTGTGGGGGGAAGCCCTTTGTTGATGATGATCATCATCAACCCACCATTCTAATTAAAAATGCAATGTATATCATGACCGACGATCGAGGTCCGAGCAACGACAAAGTCAAAGTTCCGTTTCATCATCAACGCCAAAGCTAATAATGATCGCCTCACGTAAATGTTGACGGGATCTTCAATAATATCGCTCGCTAGATTGGGAGAGGGAGAGAAAAGGCAAGTTGGATTCTTCTGTCCGTGATCTTTTGGTAGGCACATCACCCAGGGATCATTCAACTCGTGTGTGAAGAAGATCCCAGAAGGACGAAGTACTTTGTGTATATACTGTGTGTGTTTGGCTAACGAAGAGTTTGCGGGGACGACCTTGGGACAACGACGACGACGACGACAACTACTCACTCGAGTTGAGGACTATGTACGGAGTATGTCCTCAACTTTTTGTTCATCATCCACCACCACCACCACCACCGCCACCGCTATCATACTACATGAGTAGAGGATAGCACACTTGACCTGCAGCACATTGGCCCTCCCCCTTCTTCTCTCCAATTATCAAACGTGTCATGCGAGGTCATGTCGTGTCCTCTCACATCTCATGTCTCGGAAGCGTTGGCGACTCGGTCACGTGTCGTCAAAATCACGTGCTACACGAGTCTCGGCATCCATTTGTTTAGCCCCCCTGCCTCATGTAATATGGCACTTCCCTGATTCTATTCTATTTGCCCTCTTCACACACAGAGATATCAACATTTCAATGATATCATCATCATTCCGTCTATCACTTCATCAGTAATGTGGTCCACGCACCCCTCAGTCGACTTGTGTTGCCTGCACAAACTCAGGCAGCCTCTGCTTGGAGATTTTGCTGCGTTCTGCGGAAAAAAAGGGGGGGGAGGGGGGGGGTGGTTTCCACCGTGCTCTCCGCCACGCCGCATGCAGTAGAGACATTTCTTGGTCCATATGAGCAAATATTACTGCAGCCAGTCGTTCATGTTGCCTGGCGGTCACCAAGGGTGGTTCTCATTAGAACGAAATTTGCACCATTCACGGATCGGTGACGATCGAGCCCTCGGGACGCTGCAGAGTGCGCACAGAAAGGAGGCTTTGAAAGATGGGTTCGGTGTCCTATCACTTCGATTTCCCGGAAATGTTTGACGCTGCTGCCCGCGATGTCTTTGACAAAATCAAGATTTCGGCTGAGTAGTTCGCCTGCCTGGACTACTTGGGCCAACAGGACACTTGTCTCCAGGGCTCCTCCTAGAATCAAACGGCAAGACACGGGCGGCGGCTCTGCTGTATTCCAGGGGGCTCAGATCGAGCTAGGTCAGTGGGAATACTACGTGGCATCAATCAAAACCTCAGTCTTTGCATCTGCTGACCAGTGGGGGGCAAACAGAGACAGTGGTGGCACTGACCGTGACGTTAGTGGTCTGAATAAACCTGCCAGAAGAAGATGTTCCAGGCATGTATGCAATCTCCAACTCTGACCCAAACAAAGACATTTCCGTCCGAGACGAAATATATCGGGTACCCGTCTCGGGAAGGTGAAGTATGGATTGCGAGATAGATCAAGGAGCAGGTCTTGATCCTGCGCAGAACCGAGCAGTTGTCCAGCAGAGGGAGGAGATTTGCCCTTTGCAGCCTTCCCCCGGTTCTGAACCACTCCGGGGAAGAATTTGTGAAGGACCTCACAGCCTTGCTTGTCTTGCACCAATAAGCAGCCGCTTGTGGGTGGTTGATGAGCTGGCTGGAGACTTATAAGTGTCTCTCTATGCTCGTTCCGTTGGCTCCTAGATCCTCCTTGCAACTTCCAAAAACATCTGTTCCAACTTTATCTTCTCATTTTATCTCAACCGTCAGCCATGGCCAATGACCAAACCACGATAAGAGAGCTGCTCACAACGTACAAACCGCTGATTGACTGCACCGCTTCTGGCATAGGACCTACGACGAGCACCAAGTGGCCAAACCTTGGAAACATCAAGATCTGGGAAGACTTCACTCTGGCCATTATCGACCGTGATTTCGGCTTCGCCCTCGATGATCCTTTCACGATCATGAACCCTCGTCCAGCTGGATTTCCACTGCCAGTCGGACATCAGATCAACTCCCTAGCCGACCTCAACGCTTTGTTCAAGCGAAACGTAGACATGCTGGATGAAACCCTTGTTCATGCCCGAATGATCTTGGACCTCCACTTTGACAAGCCGTGTGCGAGTGACTATGCGACTGCTCAGGGTTATGCTAAGTTCCTTACAATCAGGTCAAACATGGCATTGCAACACGCCATATGGCTTGAACACCAACCCATCCTAAACATCCTAGCCGGCCTCGGAAAGACCAGCAAGCAGTGGTGTGGGAGTGCGCTACAAAACAACATTAGAAACAATGACGAGCCCTCGCAGCCACTCCTTTGGCCGGTGCGCCAGCTAGCCAATATTTGCAACAAGGCGAATACACGGTTTGGATATATTCAGACCGACAAGGAGCTAGTCGTGTTTGAATTCACCCTACGCGCCGACGAGAAGTATGATGTGCGTTTCATGCCAATAATGTGGTCGACCTTCGATGGTCTGACAACAGACCTTGCACTCCTTTGCCTCTGCCTCATCTCAATGCACGTTGTCTTCCGATTGATGCCCTGGCGACTAAGATGCTAACGTTGCAATTATAGGAGGGAAGCGCCAAATGCTTGAACCATAACGATCAAAAACTGTTGTCTGCTCCAGACCAGCCAAGTCACTTGCCAAGGCGACATATGTGAAAGTGTACTCCGTCGATGTTGGTGGAAGTTGATCATTTTCGTGGGTTTGCGTTTCCCTCGTGTTCACTCACTTTACTTTCTTTTCTTGAGGCCCGGCGTCCAGATGTTTGCTTTGGTTGAGACTTTACGTCCCATGTTCGCTTCTTTACTTTCTTTTCTCGGGCCTGTTTCCTTCGGCTGGGACTTTACGTCAGAGATTAGATGATCGTTCTGTTGTGCGAAAGAGAATAGAAAACGTTATCATTCTTGCAAGACCCTTCGAACGAGGGCATTATTTCTAGGGATTTCTTGTTGAACAATCGCAGACTGACAATCTTACCCATGGAATGGCATTTCAATCTTGAACAATAGCACCGGTAATAGCATACTTCAACCGGTCCTTGACCCTCTCGCCTTTCGTCGTCAACCGAATGAATTGCCCTTGCTCATGTTTGCCTAGGTATAGTGCCGAATGCTTCGAGTGTGCGTCGATGCTCCGGGGCCAACTCTGACAGAGGCGCCATAGGTGGTGGGGGTTTCTTCGGTGCCGGTGGAAAGATCAGACCATCCCTGTACTCGTACTCTGATAGTCGAGGATAGGCGTCTCGCCATCCCTCGAGGTCGGCAGCCTCCTTGTCATCACACTCATAATACCATCTGGCTGGGAAGAGGTCGATCCGTCGCTGCTTCTTCTTTGCACCTGAGCCTCTGCTGCCTCTAAAACTGTCCACATTTCCACCTGGTCTTTGTCTCCTTCCACCCTTCGCCGTTGCATTGATGCTGCCCTCGCTTTCGTCACTCGCCACGGATGACTTCCTCCAGTCGTACAGCCTCGGGTCGGCGAAGGTATAGGGAAGATTGTTCCGGCGGGCCGGCATTTTTCTGAGGTTATGTTGACGTTGGTTTGGGAATGGGTCGATCCATATTTTGTCCCGTGCCTTCTTATGTTCCTGGTTCCACACAAGCACCAAATCCTCGAGCCGCGCAAAGTCGGTCCGGCAGCATCGAAAGGTTTCATTTTCCAGGCGAGCCACCTGCTCGGGCGAGAGCAATGGGTTCAATTCCGGCGTCATGATGAAATTCGGAGTCGTCAGGGCCTGGCTGAGATCGGATGGTTTGCCGTCAACGAGCTGTCGGGTCGCCACATCGAGGCTGGCGATGCCCAGCCGATGCAGCTGGACTATGTCTCTGAACATTTTCTTCACGACCGACGCATTGAAGAGCGTGTCTACTTTCCCGAAAGCCTTGACGATGGCTCGAAGCGGCGGTTCTCGGCCAGATCTCTTCCCGGGGTAGCGCGCGCGCTGTTTTCCCATATATGCCGGAAACCCACCGAATTCCTCTGAATCAAAGCTGACCTCGAACCGATCCACCATCTCCTTTTCTTCCTCCTCGTTGATCAGGACGTACCCGAAACAACGTATTGCCAAATCTTCGTGACCCGACTCCTGGAGGCGAGCGAAGGCTCGACATTCACAATTGAATGGTTCAGCGTGGTTAGCAAACGCCGTGAGGGCTTCGTGACTATATGCATCCGGGTCAATGTCTGGCCCTGGCCATTCATCCCCGTCGGTCCATCGAAACTAGACAGATGCAAACCACTCATTAGCACAGTTAGGATTATTTTGATTGGAGGGATAATGCGAGCACGCTTTTCCGATGATGATGATTATGTGGTGGGGAGCAGCAGCAGCAGCAGCAGGAGGAGGAGGAGGAGGAGGAGGAGGAGGAGGAGGAGGA